>NC_140594.1:930385830-930390830 GCF_964204655.1 Triturus cristatus | reverse complement strand
TGATGGAATCAAAGTAAAAAACTGAAAGCATTTCCTACTGAGGAGACTGCAGTACATGAGGAAATTAGGAAACTTCATAACAAATAAATCTCCCAAGATGGCCACCGGAGACAAAAGAGCCCAAATGTAGCCCAAAATCACCCAGATGTAGCCCAAATATAGCCCAATGACAGAAGTGTGCAAAACACTTATTATTTTGTGTTTTTGCAGTGTTATATAGTGCAGACTTGTCAGGTATTGGAGTGCTTTACATGAGCATTGGTTACATCACACAAGAACAAATTCATTTTGGTTGTAGACATGGGGAGACTAAGTGATTTGACCAGAATCACAGAATGTCGAGCTGAAGCAGAAACTTCAACCTGGTTCCCCAGTTGCAAAGTCTGCAGTTCTGGAAGTAACACCACATCCTCTCCCCTAAGTGCAACATTTAATCAAGTGGTCAATTGGATAAAAAACATAAAGATAACAAATAATTTAAAAGTGCTTTGTCGCTATTTGAAAACTCAGAAAATATGTCCTTATTTTAGTCTTTTAGAGCACTAACCATAATTTTGATGCCAATAAGACCCTCTCATATATGTAATTTCTAAAGGAAATGCTCTAGGTATTACAGTTTTGATTACATCAAGATGATGTCAGGCGTTCCACACTTTTGTAATAAATATAGAATGTTAGCAATCTAGTTGTTCATTAGGATACTGTTGAGAGGCAGAGGCCAGGGGCACGGACTCTGAAAATTGAAGGCAGGTAGGAGGGTGCAAAGGCAACAATTTAACCACACTGAGCAGGCAGGAAGGGCCGTGGAAGCACAACAGACTATGGAGGGCAGTGGAAAGGGGGGCAGGGGCAACAAACCAACAATACAGGACTTGCAAGAGAGGCTGTTGGAGGGAAGATCTATTACGGGTCAAGGAAGCTAGGGGCGGTCCCCAGATCCCCGGGAGCCACCACAGAACTGAGCAGGAGAGTGAGTCAGGGACAAAAGGGGCACCTTAATTTGAGCCGGGGTGCCTATGAACGCTTGCTCCAAAAATGAAGAAAACAGACATATGAGACATGGAATTGGAGGCAGAATACAATGGCAGTTTAATGAGAAGATGCAACTTCAAAGAAACCGCAGAATAGAGACATAAAGTACAAAATACAGAATCCAGATAATCATACAGCTGTCATGATATTCTCTGTATCTCAATTAATGTACTGACAGAGAGAGAGAGAAAACACATCTATAAATGCATCATGAGAAACAAGTTACACCAAGGAAAATGTTACCTAGGAACACTCACGTTTACTCTTAGAGCAAGCATTCCTGCAATTACAATACAAAATCTTTTAAATGCAAAAGTAAAGAGAACAATGGTTAAACATAACATGACATTTCATATAGGTAAAATAGAATAAGATACTTCAAGCAAAGTAGAGCAAGACATTTTAAGCAAAGGAAGACAAGAGCTCCCAGCTCTTGGGGAAAACCTGCACTGCCTGTTAACCTACATACAGACGGCGAGGTAGTCCGTCGATATCTGTGGGTGCTCCCTTTTTATATCATTTTGTGGGCTCCTTTGCACGCTACATCTACCTACGTATGCTACCCAAAAGCTTCGTCTGCAGATTTTACCAGACATTTCGTCATTTACCCACTTAATGCTGACAATGTACTGGGTGAAAAGGTCAGTCTCTCAGGCCAATCGCTTATCGTAAGTTCCATAGAGCAAGCAGAAAATAATGGGTATTGTACGGGAATTCAATATATTCATGTATAAAATCTCATCAGTTCTCCTAACTTGACGCTCTGCGGTTGCCACTTCCTTAAAAGCGGGAAACCTGCCCAGGAAGCAAGTACCAGTCCAGGATGCAGCCTACTGTATGTCGACAGCTTCAGGGGGATGTTGAACTTTGATACCGAGCACGGAGCACTCGGGTAGGGTGGGGGCTACTAGTTTGGAGCAGAAGGCCTCGCAGACCTGCCTTCAGACTGCTATACACTAAAATTGCAGAGCTATGGTCAATTTAACAAAGAGGCCTACATATTGAACAGAAGGGCCTACACAGGCGTTTTATGCTGGCTGAGTGGTAAGGATGTCTCAGGATAATTATATAGCAACACAGGACCCGCTGGTCAATTTAATACGGCCTACAAATGCAGCTGGCAGGGCAAGGACAAGGGTCTCATACTTCAGGTGTGGACAGAACGGGCCAGGGGGCCCCTGTGATACAAAATCTACCCTCCTTCAAGGCTGTGGCCTGAGTGGTAAGGATGTCTCAGGATAATTATATAGCAACACAGGACCCGCTGGTCAATTTAATACGGCCTACAAATGCAGCTGGCAGGGCAAGGACAAGGGTCTCATACTTCAGGTGTGGACAGAACGGGCCAGGGGGCCCCTGTGATACAAAATCTACCCTCCTTCAAGGCTGTGGCAATGTAATAGACCATTGTGGGCAGAAGGAAGAGGCAATGTTAGTACAACCATACATGCCAACAGACCCGATTCAGCCAGGAAACGTCCAATGTTTTTAAGCTCAAATGGGCTTTATTTGATCTGTCTCCTGTCTACAATCTCCTCTTTTTCAATGTAACTCAAAGGGGAAAATCAATACCCCAGTTTTTTTTCAAAATCTCCCTCTTACCAAGTTCAAAATGTTCGCAAGTATGGTACATTGGATCATGGAAGGAAATGGGGTAGGGACATGGACTTGGATAACAGAGGACAGGAGGCACATGGAGAGGTGCACCAAACTGACCCTGCAGGGCAGGCATCAGGGTTTGCAGCAGCACAATACACCACACAGGGCATGCAGGACGGGAGTGCAGCACAACAATCCATAGAAAGCAAGAGGGAGGGGACAGGACCATGCACATGGACAACAGAGAACAGAGGGGCAAGAGGCAATGGTAGCTAGCTGACCATAATGGACAGACAGGAGAGAAAGCTGCAGCATAACAGACCATAAAGGGCAGGAGGGACGGATCAGGGGCATTACAATGGAACAGACAAGCCAGGAGGGAGGGAGTAGGGCTGGGGGCAAGGGGGCAGGGCAGGAGCAGCAAGATAGCCATGGAGGTCAGGCAGGATGGGCACTAGAAGCAAGACACACCATGAAGAGCAACAGTGAGACTGTGATGGCATACACACAGACCATGGAGGGAAGGTGGGAGGGGGTCAGGGGCAGCTAACTGACCACACAGGGAAGGTGGGAGGGGCCATGGCAGCACAGAAGACCATGCATGGCAAGTGGGAGGGTTAGTGGCAGCACAATGGCTATGATGGGCAAGAAGGAGGGTGGAGGGGCATGCACAAAGGACGATGGAGGATAGAAGGGAGGGTCAGGACCTGTGCACAGACAAGAAAGTTCAGGGGAAGGGACCTCACAACAGACCACACGGGGCAGGCAGGAGGAGCAGTTGCAGCACAACAGACCAGGGAGGGCAGAAGGGTGTGGCAGTACAATGGACCATGTAGGACAGGAGGAAGAGGATAGGGGCATGGCATGTGGACAGGCAGGGTGGAGGTGGCAGGGACAGGTTACAGTCATCTGACAATGCTAGGCAGGTGGGAGGGGAGTGGCAGCTCAACAGAACACTCAGAGTAGATAGGAGTGGCAGGTCCATGGGACATGGTGGGCAAAAAGGATGGAGCAGGGGCATGCACAAAGACATCGGAGGGCAGGGGGAAGGAGAATAGGGGCAGCAAGCTAAGCACAGAATTTAAGCAGGAGGTCAATGATGGGGCATAGAATTGGGCAATGGAGGGCAGGAGGAGTGGACTGGTACATCATACTAAATTGAGGGCAGTGGCAGCACATCAGACCATGCATGGCAGGAGGGAGGAGGCTAGTCCATGGATTCACACAACAGAGGATAGGGAGGAGGGGGATGGGGCAGCAAGCTAACTGTTCAGAGAAGGCGGGTATTAGGAACTTTATTGTTTTTAAAACATTGTGTCTGTGCGAACTACTTAAAATATGAACAAGTATGCAGCATAATCTCACTTTTATTCAGGAAGAAGAGGACGTTTGTGACTGTGACTCCGGGCTCACTTGGCAGAAACACCCCCTGACCCTCCACCCCCTATCGCAAAATGTAATGCCTGTGAAAAGGGTAGGTGAACACAGTGTTATATAGAACATAGTCCTGAGAGCACGATTGAAAATGAAAACTATATATAGTGTATGGTATAAACTATGCACCAAAAAGTGTGATATAAGATGAACCGGGCGTGAAATATAATATGCAATACATTGTGCGCAATGACAGATTCATTGGAGAGTGCGAGATAGCACAGGCACTAGCGCGTGCTATGCGATATGCGCCTTGGAGTGTAATATGCACAGGGCAGTGTTGTGTAACCTAACTAGTCTTTAAAGTTGTAATATAAAATATGTGCTGGGGAGTGTAACGTTGCATATGCACTGTGACAAAGATATGGATCCCAGATTGTAATATGTATGGCATAGCACTGTGCGTTATAACATAGGCATCGAGGAAGGCACGTTAGATGGGGCAATATAACCCGTGCGAAGACAAGTGTGGCATGACATATTCACGGGGTGGTGTTACAGTGCACATGGGCTAGAGAGTGTCATAGCATATGCACTAGCTAGTGGAATACAACACAGAGGTGTGTGGCACTCGGCAGGCAATGGTGGGTGTAACACAGCATTGGGCTCTGTCAGGAGTGCCCTGTGACTCTCAAGTGATGTTCGTCCCCTTTCCAGAGAGTCAAATAAAAAGTATTACACATCCGGATGTGTGTTTTATTAACCGTGAGGGGGGTTTCTTGCATAGTTTTGGTCGAATTTTTGTCGAATCCCCTTTGAATGGCTTGGTGTGCATGTGTATTAAATGTGCCCGTCAATAGCTACCCATGTTTGTATAAATAAACGACAAGGGTGTCTACCGGGATTAGGCACGGTAGGGCATCAGACATGTCAGAGCTTCACTAGTGGTGTAAATACATTCCACGTGGATTCATTGCATGCATATTCGCCTTTTA